>NW_028244279.1:0-34381 GCF_964263255.1 Lissotriton vulgaris | reverse complement strand
ATCAGCCGTTTTTGCTCGAACATTAAATGCCTCCAAATGGTATTTAATTAACTTCCCGAGCCCCTGGAAGCATGAAAATCACTTTAAACATGCTAATTTTAGCTCTAACACTGATGATCCACCTACAAATGTGAACTGACGTTCAAAAATAAAACATTTGAAAACGGACCATTTTCCACATTTCTGAAGCATGACGTAATGGGGGGGTGTTATCTCTTTTGTCGAAAATCAGCCGTTTTTGCTCGAACATTAAATGCCTCCAAATGGTATTTAATTAACTTCCCGGGGTGAAGAAACCCTTTTTGAGAACTCAGAGTGAGTAAATTGGCCATTTTCATGCACTTTTAACCATTCCATAAATCTTGTGTTTTGGGCCCCTGGAAGCATGAAAATCACTTTAAACATGCTAATTTTAGCTCTAACACTGATGATCCACCTACAAATGTGAACTGACGTTCAAAAATAAAACATTTGAAAACGGGCCATTTTCCACATTTCTGAAGCATGACGTAATGGGGGGGTGTTATCTCTTTTGTCGAAAATCAGCCGTTTTTGCTCGAACATTAAATGCCTCCAAATGGTATTTAATTAACTTCCCGAGCCCCTGGAAGCATGAAAATCACTTTAAACATGCTAATTTTAGCTCTAACACTGATGATCCACCTACAAATGTGAACTGACGTTCAAAAATAAAACATTTGAAAACGGACCATTTTCCACATTTCTGAAGCATGACGTAATGGGGGGGTATTATCTCTTTTGTCGAAAATCAGCCGTTTTTGCTCGAACATTAAATGCCTCCAAATGGTATTTAATTAACTTCCCGAGCCCCTGGAAGCATGAAAATCACTTTAAACATGCGAATTTTAGCTCTAACACTGATGATCCACCTACAAATGTGAACTGACGTTCAAAAATAAAACATTTGAAAACGGACCATTTTCCACATTTCTGAAGCATGACGTAATGGGGGGGTGTTATCTCTTTTGTCGAAAATCAGCCGTTTTTGCTCGAACATTAAATGCCTCCAAATGGTATTTAATTAACTTCCCGAGCCCCTGGAAGCATGAAAATCACTTTAAACATGCTAATTTTAGCTCTAACACTGATGATCCACCTACAAATGTGAACTGACGTTCAAAAATAAAACATTTGAAAACGGACCATTTTCCACATTTCTGAAGCATGACGTAATGGGGGGGTGTTATCTCTTTTGTCGAAAATCAGCCGTTTTTGCTCGAACATTAAATGCCTCCAAATGGTATTTAATTAACTTCCCGAGCCCCTGGAAGCATGAAAATCACTTTAAACATGCTAATTTTAGCTCTAACACTGATGATCCACCTACAAATGTGAACTGACGTTCAAAAATAAAACATTTGAAAACGGACCATTTTCCACATTTCTGAAGCATGACGTAATGGGGGGGTGTTATCTCTTTTGTCGAAAATCAGCCGTTTTTGCTCGAACATTAAATGCCTCCAAATGGTATTTAATTAACTTCCCGGGGTGAAGAAACCCTTTTTGAGAACTCAGAGTGAGTAAATTGGCCATTTTCATGCACTTTTAACCATTCCATAAATCTTGTGTTTTGGGCCCCTGGAAGCATGAAAATCACTTTAAACATGCTAATTTTAGCTCTAACACTGATGATCCACCTACAAATGTGAACTGACGTTCAAAAATAAAACATTTGAAAACGGACCATTTTCCACATTTCTGAAGCATGACGTAATGGGGGGGTGTTATCTCTTTTGTCGAAAATCAGCCGTTTTTGCTCGAACATTAAATGCCTCCAAATGGTATTTAATTAACTTCCCGAGCCCCTGGAAGCATGAAAATCACTTTAAACATGCTAATTTTAGCTCTAACACTGATGATCCACCTACAAATGTGAACTGACGTTCAAAAATAAAACATTTGAAAACGGACCATTTTCCACATTTCTGAAGCATGACGTAATGGGGGGGTGTTATCTCTTTTGTCGAAAATCAGCCGTTTTTGCTCGAACATTAAATGCCTCCAAATGGTATTTAATTAACTTCCGAGCCCCTGGAAGCATGAAAATCACTTTAAACATGCTAATTTTAGCTCTAACACTGATGATCCACCTACAAATGTGAACTGACGTTCAAAAATAAAACATTTGAAAACGGACCATTTTCCACATTTCTGAAGCATGACGTAATGGGGGGGTGTTATCCCTTTTGTCGAAAATCAGCCGTTTTTGCTCGAACATTAAATGCCTCCAAATGGTATTTAATTACCTTCCCGAGCCCCTGGAAGCATGAAAATCACTTTAAACATGCTAATTTTAGCTCTAACACTGATGATCCACCTACAAATGTGAACTGACGTTCAAAAATAAAACATTTGAAAACGGACCATTTTCCACATTTCTGAAGCATGACGTAATGGGGGGGTGTTATCTCTTTTGTCGAAAATCAGCCGTTTTTGCTCGAACATTAAATGCCTCCAAATGGTATTTAATTAACTTCCCGGGGTGAAAAAACCCTTTTTGAGAACTCAGAGTGAGTAAATTGGCCATTTTCATGCACTTTTAACCATTCCATAAATCTTGTGTTTTGGGCCCCTGGAAGCATGAAAATCACTTTAAACATGCTAATTTTAGCTCTAACACTGATGATCCACCTACAAATGTGAACTGACGTTCAAAAATAAAACATTTGAAAACGGACCATTTTCCACATTTCTGAAGCATGACGTAATGGGGGGGTGTTATCTCTTTTGTCGAAAATCAGCCGTTTTTGCTCGAACATTAAATGCCTCCAAATGGTATTTAATTAACTTCCCGAGCCCCTGGAAGCATGAAAATCACTTTAAACATGCTAATTTTAGCTCTAACACTGATGATCCACCTACAAATGTGAACTGACGTTCAAAAATAAAACATTTGAAAACGGACCATTTTCCACATTTCTGAAGCATGACGTAATGGGGGGGTGTTATCTCTTTTGTCGAAAATCAGCCGTTTTTGCTCGAACATTAAATGCCTCCAAATGGTATTTAATTATCTTCCCGGGGTGAAGAAACCCTTTTTGAGAACTCAGAGTGAGTAAATTGGCCATTTTCATGCACTTTTAACCATTCCATAAATCTTGTGTTTTGGGCCCCTGGAAGCATGAAAATCACTTTAAACATGCTAATTTTAGCTCTAACACTGATGATCCACCTACAAATGTGAACTGACGTTCAAAAATAAAACATTTGAAAACGGACCATTTTCCACATTTCTGAAGCATGACGTAATGGGGGGGTGTTATCTCTTTTGTCGAAAATCAGCCGTTTTTGCTCGAACATTAAATGCCTCCAAATGGTATTTAATTAACTTCCCGGGGTGAAGAAACCCTTTTTGAGAACTCAGAGTGAGTAAATTGGCCATTTTCATGCACTTTTAACCATTCCATAAATCTTGTGTTTTGGGCCCCTGGAAGCATGAAAATCACTTTAAACATGCTAATTTTAGCTCTAACACTGATGATCCACCTACAAATGTGAACTGACGTTCAAAAATAAAACATTTGAAAACGGACCATTTTCCACATTTCTGAAGCATGACGTAATGGGGGGGTGTTATCTCTTTTGTCGAAAATCAGCCGTTTTTGCTCGAACATTAAATGCCTCCAAATGGTATTTAATTAACTTCCCGAGCCCCTGGAAGCATGAAAATCACTTTAAACATGCTAATTTTAGCTCTAACACTGATGATCCACCTACAAATGTGAACTGACGTTCAAAATAAAACATTTGAAAACGGACCATTTTCCACATTTCTGAAGCATGACGTAATGGGGGGGTGTTATCTGTTTTGTCGAAAATCAGCCGTTTTTGCTCGAACATTAAATGCCTCCAAATGGTATTTAATTAACTTCCCGAGCCCCTGGAAGCATGAAAATCACTTTAAACATGCTAATTTTAGCTCTAACACTGATGATCCACCTACAAATGTGAACTGACGTTCAAAAATAAAACATTTGAAAACGGACCATTTTCCACATTTCTGAAGCATGACGTAATGGGGGGGTGTTATCTCTTTTGTCGAAAATCAGCCGTTTTTGCTCGAACATTAAATGCCTCCAAATGGTATTTAATTAACTTCCCGAGCCCCTGGAAGCATGAAAATCACTTTAAACATGCTAATTTTAGCTCTAACACTGATGATCCACCTACAAATGTGAACTGACGTTCAAAAATAAAACATTTGAAAACGGACCATTTTCCACATTTCTGAAGCATGACGTAATGGGGGGGTGTTATCTCTTTTGTCGAAAATCAGCCGTTTTTGCTCGAACATTAAATGCCTCCAAATGGTATTTAATTAACTTCCCGAGCCCCTGGAAGCATGAAAATCACTTTAAACATGCTAATTTTAGCTCTAACACTGATGATCCACCTACAAATGTGAACTGACGTTCAAAAATAAAACATTTGAAAACGGACCATTTTCCACATTTCTGAAGCATGACGTAATGGGGGGGTGTTATCTCTTTTGTCGAAAATCAGCCGTTTTTGCTCGAACATTAAATGCCTCCAAATGGTATTTAATTAACTTCCCGAGCCCCTGGAAGCATGAAAATCACTTTAAACATGCTAATTTTAGCTCTAACACTGACGATCCACCTACAAATGTGAACTGACGTTCAAAAATAAAACATTTGAAAACGGACCATTTTCCACATTTCTGAAGCATGACGTAATGGGGGGGTGTTATCTCTTTTGTCGAAAATCAGCCGTTTTTGCTCGAACATTAAATGCCTCCAAATGGTATTTAATTAACTTCCCGAGCCCCTGGAAGCATGAAAATCACTTTAAACATGCTAATTTTAGCTCTAACACTGATGATCCACCTACAAATGTGAACTGACGTTCAAAAATAAAACATTTGAAAACGGACCATTTTCCACATTTCTGAAGCATGACGTAATGGGGGGGTGTTATCTCTTTTGTCGAAAATCAGCCGTTTTTGCTCGAACATTAAATGCCTCCAAATGGTATTTAATTAACTTCCCGAGCCCCTGGAAGCATGAAAATCACTTTAAACATGCTAATTTTAGCTCTAACACTGATGATCCACCTACAAATGTGAACTGACGTTCAAAAATAAAACATTTGAAAACGGACCATTTTCCACATTTCTGAAGCATGACGTAATGGGGGGGTGTTATCTCTTTTGTCGAAAATCAGCCGTTTTTGCTCGAACATTAAATGCCTCCAAATGGTATTTAATTAACTTCCCGGGGTGAAGAAACCCTTTTTGAGAACTCAGAGTGAGTAAATTGGCCATTTTCATGCACTTTTAACCATTCCATAAATCTTGTGTTTTGGGCCCCTGGAAGCATTAAAATCACTTTAAACATGCTAATTTTAGCTCTAACACTGATGATCCACCTACAAATGTGAACTGACGTTCAAAAATAAAACATTTGAAAACGGACCATTTTCCACATTTCTGAAGCATGACGTAATGGGGGGGTGTTATCTCTTTTGTCGAAAATCAGCCGTTTTTGCTCGAACATTAAATGCCTCCAAATGGTATTTAATTAACTTCCCGGGGTGAAGAAACCCTTTTTGAGAACTCAGAGTGAGTAAATTGGCCATTTTCATGCACTTTTAACCATTCCATAAATCTTGTGTTTTGGGCCCCTGGAAGCATGAAAATCACTTTAAACATGCTAATTTTAGCTCTAACACTGATGATCCACCTACAAATGTGAACTGACGTTCAAAAATAAAACATTTGAAAACGGACCATTTTCCACATTTCTGAAGCATGACGTAATGGGGGGGTGTTATCTCTTTTGTCGAAAATCAGCCGTTTTTGCTCGAACATTAAATGCCTCCAAATGGTATTTAATTAACTTCCCGAGCCCCTGGAAGCATGAAAATCACTTTAAACATGCTAATTTTAGCTCTAACACTGATGATCCACCTACAAATGTGAACTGACGTTCAAAAATAAAACATTTGAAAACGGACCATTTTCCACATTTCTGAAGCATGACGTAATGGGGGGGTGTTATCTCTTTTGTCGAAAATCAGCCGTTTTTGCTCGAACATTAAATGCCTCCAAATGGTATTTAATTAACTTCCCGGGGTGAAGAAACCCTTTTTGAGAACTCAGAGTGAGTAAATTGGCCATTTTCATGCACTTTTAACCATTCCATAAATCTTGTGTTTTGGGCCCCTGGAAGCATGAAAATCACTTTAAACATGCTAATTTTAGCTCTAACACTGATGATCCACCTACAAATGTGAACTGACGTTCAAAAATAAAACATTTGAAAACGGGCCATTTTCCACATTTCTGAAGCATGACGTAATGGGGGGGTGTTATCTCTTTTGTCGAAAATCAGCCGTTTTTGCTCGAACATTAAATGCCTCCAAATGGTATTTAATTAACTTCCCGAGCCCCTGGAAGCATGAAAATCACTTTAAACATGCTAATTTTAGCTCTAACACTGATGATCCACCTACAAATGTGAACTGACGTTCAAAAATAAAACATTTGAAAACGGACCATTTTCCACATTTCTGAAGCATGACGTAATGGGGGGGTATTATCTCTTTTGTCGAAAATCAGCCGTTTTTGCTCGAACATTAAATGCCTCCAAATGGTATTTAATTAACTTCCCGAGCCCCTGGAAGCATGAAAATCACTTTAAACATGCGAATTTTAGCTCTAACACTGATGATCCACCTACAAATGTGAACTGACGTTCAAAAATAAAACATTTGAAAACGGACCATTTTCCACATTTCTGAAGCATGACGTAATGGGGGGGTGTTATCTCTTTTGTCGAAAATCAGCCGTTTTTGCTCGAACATTAAATGCCTCCAAATGGTATTTAATTAACTTCCCGGGGTGAAGAAACCCTTTTTGAGAACTCAGAGTGAGTAAATTGGCCATTTTCATGCACTTTTAACCATTCCATAAATCTTGTGTTTTGGGCCCCTGGAAGCATGAAAATCACTTTAAACATGCTAATTTTAGCTCTAACACTGATGATCCACCTACAAATGTGAACTGACGTTCAAAAATAAAACATTTGAAAACGGACCATTTTCCACATTTCTGAAGCATGACGTAATGGGGGGGTGTTATCTCTTTTGTCGAAAATCAGCCGTTTTTGCTCGAACATTAAATGCCTCCAAATGGTATTTAATTAACTTCCCGAGCCCCTGGAAGCATGAAAATCACTTTAAACATGCTAATTTTAGCTCTAACACTGATGATCCACCTACAAATGTGAACTGACGTTCAAAAATAAAACATTTGAAAACGGACCATTTTCCACATTTCTGAAGCATGACGTAATGGGGGGGTGTTATCTCTTTTGTCGAAAATCAGCCGTTTTTGCTCGAACATTAAATGCCTCCAAATGGTATTTAATTAACTTCCCGAGCCCCTGGAAGCATGAAAATCACTTTAAACATGCTAATTTTAGCTCTAACACTGATGATCCACCTACAAATGTGAACTGACGTTCAAAAATAAAACATTTGAAAACGGACCATTTTCCACATTTCTGAAGCATGACGTAATGGGGGGGTGTTATCCCTTTTGTCGAAAATCAGCCGTTTTTGCTCGAACATTAAATGCCTCCAAATGGTATTTAATTACCTTCCCGAGCCCCTGGAAGCATGAAAATCACTTTAAACATGCTAATTTTAGCTCTAACACTGATGATCCACCTACAAATGTGAACTGACGTTCAAAAATAAAACATTTGAAAACGGACCATTTTCCACATTTCTGAAGCATGACGTAATGGGGGGGTGTTATCTCTTTTGTCGAAAATCAGCCGTTTTTGCTCGAACATTAAATGCCTCCAAATGGTATTTAATTAACTTCCCGGGGTGAAAAAACCCTTTTTGAGAACTCAGAGTGAGTAAATTGGCCATTTTCATGCACTTTTAACCATTCCATAAATCTTGTGTTTTGGGCCCCTGGAAGCATGAAAATCACTTTAAACATGCTAATTTTAGCTCTAACACTGATGATCCACCTACAAATGTGAACTGACGTTCAAAAATAAAACATTTGAAAACGGACCATTTTCCACATTTCTGAAGCATGACGTAATGGGGGGGTGTTATCTCTTTTGTCGAAAATCAGCCGTTTTTGCTCGAACATTAAATGCCTCCAAATGGTATTTAATTAACTTCCCGAGCCCCTGGAAGCATGAAAATCACTTTAAACATGCTAATTTTAGCTCTAACACTGATGATCCACCTACAAATGTGAACTGACGTTCAAAAATAAAACATTTGAAAACGGACCATTTTCCACATTTCTGAAGCATGACGTAATGGGGGGGTGTTATCTCTTTTGTCGAAAATCAGCCGTTTTTGCTCGAACATTAAATGCCTCCAAATGGTATTTAATTATCTTCCCGGGGTGAAGAAACCCTTTTTGAGAACTCAGAGTGAGTAAATTGGCCATTTTCATGCACTTTTAACCATTCCATAAATCTTGTGTTTTGGGCCCCTGGAAGCATGAAAATCACTTTAAACATGCTAATTTTAGCTCTAACACTGATGATCCACCTACAAATGTGAACTGACGTTCAAAAATAAAACATTTGAAAACGGACCATTTTCCACATTTCTGAAGCATGACGTAATGGGGGGGTGTTATCTCTTTTGTCGAAAATCAGCCGTTTTTGCTCGAACATTAAATGCCTCCAAATGGTATTTAATTAACTTCCCGGGGTGAAGAAACCCTTTTTGAGAACTCAGAGTGAGTAAATTGGCCATTTTCATGCACTTTTAACCATTCCATAAATCTTGTGTTTTGGGCCCCTGGAAGCATGAAAATCACTTTAAACATGCTAATTTTAGCTCTAACACTGATGATCCACCTACAAATGTGAACTGACGTTCAAAAATAAAACATTTGAAAACGGACCATTTTCCACATTTCTGAAGCATGACGTAATGGGGGGGTGTTATCTCTTTTGTCGAAAATCAGCCGTTTTTGCTCGAACATTAAATGCCTCCAAATGGTATTTAATTAACTTCCCGAGCCCCTGGAAGCATGAAAATCACTTTAAACATGCTAATTTTAGCTCTAACACTGATGATCCACCTACAAATGTGAACTGACGTTCAAAAATAAAACATTTGAAAACGGACCATTTTCCACATTTCTGAAGCATGACGTAATGGGGGGGTGTTATCTCTTTTGTCGAAAATCAGCCGTTTTTGCTCGAACATTAAATGCCTTCAAATGGTATTTAATTAACTTCCCGAGCCCCTGGAAGCATGAAAATCACTTTAAACATGCTAATTTTAGGTCTAACACTGATGATCCACCTACAAATGTGAACTGACGTTCAAAAATAAAACATTTGAAAACGGACCATTTTCCACATTTCTGAAGCATGACGTAATGGGGGGGTGTTATCTCTTTTGTCGAAAATCAGCCGTTTTTGCTCGAACATTAAATGCCTCCAAATGGTATTTAATTAACTTCCCGAGCCCCTGGAAGCATGAAAATCACTTTAAACATGCTAATTTTAGCTCTAACACTGATGATCCACCTACAAATGTGAACTGACGTTCAAAAATAAAACATTTGAAAAAGGACCATTTTCCACATTTCTGAAGCATGACGTAATGGGGGGGTGTTATCTCTTTTGTCGAAAATCAGCCGTTTTTGCTCGAACATTAAATGCCTCCAAATGGTATTTAATTAACTTCCCGAGCCCCTGGAAGCATGAAAATCACTTTAAACATGCTAATTTTAGCTCTAACACTGATGATCCACCTACAAATGTGAACTGACGTTCAAAAATAAAACATTTGAAAACGGACCATTTTCCACATTTCTGAAGCATGACGTAATGGGGGGGTGTTATCTCTTTTGTCGAAAATCAGCCGTTTTTGCTCGAACATTAAATGCCTCCAAATGGTATTTAATTAACTTCCCGAGCCCCTGGAAGCATGAAAATCACTTTAAACATGCTAATTTTAGCTCTAACACTGATGATCCACCTACAAATGTGAACTGACGTTCAAAAATAAAACATTTGAAAACGGACCATTTTCCACATTTCTGAAGCATGACGTAATGGGGGGGTGTTATCTCTTTTGTCGAAAATCAGCCGTTTTTGCTCGAACATTAAATGCCTCCAAATGGTATTTAATTAACTTCCCGAGCCCCTGGAAGCATGAAAATCACTTTAAACATGCTAATTTTAGCTCTAACACTGATGATCCACCTACAAATGTGAACTGACGTTCAAAAATAAAACATTTGAAAACGGACCATTTTCCACATTTCTGAAGCATGACGTAATGGGGGGGTGTTATCTCTTTTGTCGAAAATCAGTCGTTTTTGCTCGAACATTAAATGCCTCCAAATGGTATTTAATTAACTTCCCGAGCCCCTGGAAGCATGAAAATCACTTTAAACATGCTAATTTTAGCTCTAACACTGATGATCCACCTACAAATGTGAACTGACGTTCAAAAATAAAACATTTGAAAACGGACCATTTTCCACATTTCTGAAGCATGACGTAATGGGGGGGTGTTATCTCTTTTGTCGAAAATCAGCCGTTTTTGTTCGAACATTAAATGCCTCCAAATGGTATTTAATTAACTTCCCGAGCCCCTGGAAGCATGAAAATCACTTTAAACATGCTAATTTTAGCTCTAACACTGATGATCCACCTACAAATGTGAACTGACGTTCAAAAATAAAACATTTGAAAACGGACCATTTTCCACATTTCTGAAGCATGACGTAATGGGGGGGTGTTATCTCTTTTGTCGAAAATCAGCCGTTTTTGCTCGAACATTAAATGCCTCCAAATGGTATTTAATTAACTTCCCGAGCCCCTGGAAGCATGAAAATCACTTTAAACATGCTAATTTTAGCTCTAACACTGATGATCCACCTACAAATGTGAACTGACGTTCAAAAATAAAACATTTGAAAACGGACCATTTTCCACATTTCTGAAGCATGACGTAATGGGGGGGTGTTATCTCTTTTGTCGAAAATCAGCCGTTTTTGCTCGAACATTAAATGCCTCCAAATGGTATTTAATTAACTTCCCGAGCCCCTGGAAGCATGAAAATCACTTTAAACATGCTAATTTTAGCTCTAACACTGATGATCCACCTACAAATGTGAACTGACGTTCAAAAATAAAACATTTGAAAACGGACCATTTTCCACATTTCTGAAGCATGACGTAATGGGGGGGTGTTATCTCTTTTGTCGAAAATCAGCCGTTTTTGCTCGAACATTAAATGCCTCCAAATGGTATTTAATTAACTTCCCGAGCCCCTGGAAGCATGAAAATCACTTTAAACATGCTAATTTTAGCTCTAACACTGATGATCCACCTACAAATGTGAACTGACGTTCAAAAATAAAACATTTGAAAACGGACCATTTTCCACATTTCTGAAGCATGACGTAATGGGGGGGTGTTATCTCTTTTGTCGAAAATCAGCCGTTTTTGCTCGAACATTAAATGCCTCCAAATGGTATTTAATTAACTTCCCGGGGTGAAGAAACCCTTTTTGAGAACTCAGAGTGAGTAAATTGGCCATTTTCAAGCACTTTTAACCATTCCATAAATCTTGTGTTTTGGGCCCCTGGAAGCATGAAAATCACTTTAAACATGCTAATTTTAGCTCTAACACTGATGATCCACCTACAAATGTGAACTGACGTTCAAAAATAAAACATTTGAAAACGGACCATTTTCCACATTTCTGAAGCATGACGTAATGGGGGGGTGTTATCTCTTTTGTCGAAAATCAGCCGTTTTTGCTCGAACATTAAATGCCTCCAAATGGTATTTAATTAACTTCCCGAGCCCCTGGAAGCATGAAAATCACTTTAAACATGCTAATTTTAGCTCTAACACTGATGATCCACCTACAAATGTGAACTGACGTTCAAAAATAAAACATTTGAAAACGGACCATTTTCCACATTTCTGAAGCATGACGTAATGGGGGGGTGTTATCTCTTTTGTCGAAAATCAGCCGTTTTTGCTCGAACATTAAATGCCTCCAAATGGTATTTAATTAACTTCCCGAGCCCCTGGAAGCATGAAAATCACTTTAAACATGCTAATTTTAGCTCTAACACTGATGATCCACCTACAAATGTGAACTGACGTTCAAAAATAAAACATTTGAAAACGGACCATTTTCCACATTTCTGAAGCATGACGTAATGGGGGGGTGTTATCTCTTTTGTCGAAAATCAGCCGTTTTTGCTCGAACATTAAATGCCTCCAAATGGTATTTAATTAACTTCCCGAGCCCCTGGAAGCATGAAAATCACTTTAAACATGCTAATTTTAGCTCTAACACTGATGATCCACCTACAAATGTGAACTGACGTTCAAAAATAAAACATTTGAAAACGGACCATTTTCCACATTTCTGAAGCATGACGTAATGGGGGGGTGTTATCTCTTTTGTCGAAAATCAGCCGTTTTTGCTCGAACATTAAATGCCTCCAAATGGTATTTAATTAACTTCCCGAGCCCCTGGAAGCATGAAAATCACTTTAAACATGCTAATTTTAGCTCTAACACTGATGATCCACCTACAAATGTGAACTGACGTTCAAAAATAAAACATTTGAAAACGGACCATTTTCCACATTTCTGAAGCATGACGTAATGGGGGGGTGTTATCTCTTTTGTCGAAAATCAGCCGTTTTTGCTCGAACATTAAATGCCTCCAAATGGTATTTAATTAACTTCCCGAGCCCCTGGAAGCATGAAAATCACTTTAAACATGCTAATTTTAGCTCTAACACTGATGAGCCACCTACAAATGTGAACTGACGTTCAAAAATAAAACATTTGAAAACGGACCATTTTCCACATTTCTGAAGCATGACGTAATGGGGGGGTGTTATCTCTTTTGTCGAAAATCAGCCGTTTTTGCTCGAACATTAAATGCCTCCAAATGGTATTTAATTAACTTCCCGGGGTAAAGAAACCCTTTGTGAGAACTCAGAGTGAGTAAATTGGCCATTTTCATGCACTTTTAACCATTCCATAAATCTTGTGTTTTGGGCCCCTGGAAGCATGAAAATCACTTTAAACATGCTAATTTTAGCTCTAACACTGATGATCCACCTACAAATGTGAACTGACGTTCAAAAATAAAACATTTGAAAACGGACCATTTTCCACATTTCTGAAGCATGACGTAATGGGGGGGTGTTATCTCTTTTGTCGAAAATCAGCCGTTTTTGCTCGAACATTAAATGCCTCCAAATGGTATTTAATTAACTTCCTGAGCCCCTGGAAGCATGAAAATCACTTTAAACATGCTAATTTTAGCTCTAACACTGATGATCCACCTACAAATGTGAACTGACGTTCAAAAATAAAACATTTGAAAACGGACCATTTTCCACATTTCTGAAGCATGACGTAATGGGGGGGTGTTATCTCTTTTGTCGAAAATCAGCCGTTTTTGCTCGAACATTAAATGCCTCCAAATGGTATTTAATTACCTTCCCGGGGTGAAGAAACCCTTTTTGAGAACTCAGAGTGAGTAAATTGGCCATTTTCATGCACTTTTAACCATTCCATAAATCTTGTGTTTTGGGCCCCTGGAAGCATGAAAATCACTTTAAACATGCTAATTTTAGCTCTAACACTGATGATCACCTACAAATGTGAACTGACGTTCAAAAATAAAACATTTGAAAACGGACCATTTTCCACATTTCTGAAGCATGACGTAATGGGGGGGTGTTATCTCTTTTGTCGAAAATCAGCCGTTTTTGCTCGAACATTAAATGCCTCCAAATGGTATTTAATTAACTTCCCGAGCCCCTGGAAGCATGAAAATCACTTTAAACATGCTAATTTTAGCTCTAACACTGATGATCCACCTACAAATGTGAACTGACGTTCAAAAATAAAACATTTGAAAACGGACCATTTTCCACATTTCTGAAGCATGACGTAATGGGGGGGTGTTATCTCTTTTGTCGAAAATCAGCCGTTTTTGCTCGAACATTAAATGCCTCCAAATGGTATTTAATTAACTTCCCGAGCCCCTGGAAGCATGAAAATCACTTTAAACATGCTAATTTTAGCTCTAACACTGATGATCCACCTACAAATGTGAACTGACGTTCAAAAATAAAACATTTGAAAACGGACCATTTTCCACATTTCTGAAGCATGACGTAATGGGGGGGTGTTATCTCTTTTGTCGAAAATCAGCCGTTTTTGCTCGAACATTAAATGCCTCCAAATGGTATTTAATTAACTTCCCGAGCCCCTGGAAGCATGAAAATCACTTTAAACATGCTAATTTTAGCTCTAACACTGATGATCCACCTACAACTGTGAACTGACGTTCAAAAATAAAACATTTGAAAACGGACCATTTTCCACATTTCTGAAGCATGACGTAATGGGGGGGTGTTATCTCTTTTGTCGAAAATCAGCCGTTTTTGCTCGAACATTAAATGCCTCCAAATGGTATTTAATTAACTTCCCGAGCCCCTGGAAGCATGAAAATCACTTTAAACATGCTAATTTTAGCTCTAACACTGATGATCCACCTACAAATGTGAACTGACGTTCAAAAATAAAACATTTGAAAACGGACCATTTTCCACATTTCTGAAGCATGACGTAATGGGGGGGTGTTATCTCTTTTGTCGAAAATCAGCCGTTTTTGCTCGAACATTAAATGCCTCCAAATGGTATTTAATTAACTTCCCGAGCCCCTGGAAGCATGAAAATCACTTTAAACATGCTAATTTTAGCTCTAACACTGATGATCCACCTACAAATGTGAACTGACGTTCAAAAATAAAACATTTGAAAACGGACCATTTTCCACATTTCTGAAGCATGACGTAATGGGGGGGTGTTATCTCTTTTGTCGAAAATCAGCCGTTTTTGCTCGAACATTAAATGCCTCCAAATGGTATTTAATTAACTTCCCGAGCCCCTGGAAGCATGAAAATCACTTTAAACATGCTAATTTTAGCTCTAACACTGATGATCCACCTACAAATGTGAACTGACGTTCAAAAATAAAACATTTGAAAACGGACCATTTTCCACATTTCTGAAGCATGACGTAATGGGGGGGTGTTATCTCTTTTGTCGAAAATCAGCCGTTTTTGCTCGAACATTAAATGCCTCCAAATGGTATTTAATTAACTTCCCGAGCCCCTGGAAGCATGAAAATCACTTTAAACATGCTAATTTTAGCTCTAACACTGATGATCCACCTACAAATGTGAACTGACGTTCAAAAATAAAACATTTGAAAACGGACCATTTTCGACATTTCTGAAGCATGACGTAATGGGGGGGTGTTATCTCTTTTGTCGAAAATCAGCCGTTTTTGCTCGAACATTAAATGCCTCCAAATGGTATTTAATTAACTTCCCGAGCCCCTGGAAGCATGAAAATCACTTTAAACATGCTAATTTTAGCTCTAACACTGATGATCCACCTACAAATGTGAACTGACGTTCAAAAATAAAACATTTGAAAACGGACCATTTTCCACATTTCTGAAGCATGACGTAATGGGGGGGTGTTATCTCTTTTGTCGAAAATCAGCCGTTTTTGCTCGAACATTAAATGCCTCCAAATGGTATTTAATTAACTTCCCGAGCCCCTGGAAGCATGAAAATCACTTTAAACATGCTAATTTTAGCTCTAACACTGATGATCCACCTACAAATGTGAACTGACGTTCAAAAATAAAACATTTGAAAACGGACCATTTTCCACATTTCTGAAGCATGACGTAATGGGGGGGTGTTATCTCTTTTGTCGAAAATCAGCCGTTTTTGCTCGAACATTAAATGCCTCCAAATGGTATTTAATTAACTTCCCGAGCCCCTGGAAGCATGAAAATCACTTTAAACATGCTAATTTTAGCTCTAACACTGATGATCCACCTACAAATGTGAACTGACGTTCAAAAATAAAACATTTGAAAACGGACCATTTTCCACATTTCTGAAGCATGACGTAATGGGGGGGTGTTATCTCTTTTGTCGAAAATCAGCCGTTTTTGCTCGAACATTAAATGCCTCCAAATGGTATTTAATTAACTTCCCGGGGTGAAGAAACCCTTTTTGAGAACTCAGAGTGAGTAAATTGGCCATTTTCATGCACTTTTAACCATTCCATAAATCTTGTGTTTTGGGCCCCTGGAAGCATGAAAATCACTTTAAACATGCTAATTTTAGCTCTAACACTGATGATCCACCTACAAATGTGAACTGACGTTCAAAAATAAAACATTTGAAAACGGACCATTTTCCACATTTCTGAAGCATGACGTAATGGGGGGGTGTTATCTCTTTTGTCGAAAATCAGCCGTTTTTGCTCGAACATTAAATGCCTCCAAATGGTATTTAATTAACTTCCCGAGCCCCTGGAAGCATGAAAATCACTTTAAACATGCTAATTTTAGCTCTAACACTGATGATCCACCTACAAATGTGAACTGACGTTCAAAAATAAAACATTTGAAAACGGACCATTTTCCACATTTCTGAAGCATGACGTAATGGGGGGGTGTTATCTCTTTTGTCGAAAATCAGCCGTTTTTGCTCGAACATTAAATGCCTCCAAATGGTATTTAATTAACTTCCCGAGCCCCTGGAAGCATGAAAATCACTTTAAACATGCTAATTTTAGCTCTAACACTGATGATCCACCTACACATGTGAACTGACGTTCAAAAATAAAACATTTGAAAACGGACCATTTTCCACATTTCTGAAGCATGACGTAATGGGGGGGTGTTATCTCTTTTGTCGAAAATCAGCCGTTTTTGCTCGAACATTAAATGCCTCCAAATGGTATTTATTTCACTTCCCGAGCCCCTGGAAGCATGAAAATCACTTTAAACATGCTAATTTTAGCTCTAACACTGATGATCCACCTACAAATGTGAACTGACGTTCAAAAATAAAACATTTGAAAACGGACCATTTTCCACATTTCTGAAGCATGACGTAATGGGGGGGTGTTATCTGTTTTGTCGAAAATCAGCCGTTTTTGCTCGAACATTAAATGCCTCCAAATGGTATTTAATTAACTTCCCGAGCCCCTGGAAGCATGAAAATCACTTTAAACATGCTAATTTTAGCTCTAACACTGATGATCCACCTACAAATGTGAACTGACGTTCAAAAATAAAACATTTGAAAACGGACCATTTTCCACATTTCTGAAGCATGACGTAATGGGGGGGTGTTATCTCTTTTGTCGAAAATCAGCCGTTTTTGCTCGAACATTAAATGCCTCCAAATGGTATTTAATTAACTTCCCGAGCCCCTGGAAGCATGAAAATCACTTTAAACATGCTAATTTTAGCTCTAACACTGATGATCCACCTACAAATGTGAACTGACGTTCAAAAATAAAACATTTGAAAACGGACCATTTTCCACATTTCTGAAGCATGACGTAATGGGGGGGTGTTATCTCTTTTGTCGAAAATCAGCCGTTTTTGCTCGAACATTAAATGCCTCCAAATGGTATTTAATTAACTTCCCGAGCCCCTGGAAGCATGAAAATCACTTTAAACATGCTAATTTTAGCTCTAACACTGATGATCCACCTACAAATGTGAACTGACGTTCAAAAATAAAACATTTGAAAACGGACCATTTTCCACATTTCTGAAGCATGACGTAATGGGGGGGTGTTATCTCTTTTGTCGAAAATCAGTCGTTTTTGCTCGAACATTAAATGCCTCCAAATGGTATTTAATTAACTTCCCGAGCCCCTGGAAGCATGAAAATCACTTTAAACATGCTAATTTTAGCTCTAACACTGATGATCCACCTACAAATGTGAACTGACGTTCAAAAATAAAACATTTGAAAACGGACCATTTTCCACATTTCTGAAGCATGACGTAATGGGGGGGTGTTATCTCTTTTGTCGAAAATCAGCCGTTTTTGCTCGAACATTAAATGCCTCCAAATGGTATTTAATTAACTTCCCGGGGTGAAGAAACCCTTTTTGAGAACTCAGAGTGAGTAAATTGGCCATTTTCATGCACTTTTAACCATTCCATAAATCTTGTGTTTTGGGCCCCTGGAAGCATGAAAATCACTTTAAACATGCTAATTTTAGCTCTAACACTGATGATCCACCTACAAATGTGAACTGACGTTCAAAAATAAAACATTTGAAAACGGACCATTTTCCACATTTCTGAAGCATGACGTAATGGGGGGGTGTTATCTCTTTCGTCGAAAATCAGCCGTTTTTGCTCGAACATTAAATGCCTCCAAATGGTATTTAATTAACTTCCCGGGGTGAAGAAACCCTTTTTGAGAACTCAGAGTGAGTAAATTGGCCATTTTCATGCACTTTTAACCATTCCATAAATCTTGTGTTTTGGGCCCCTGGAAGCATGAAAATCACTTTAAACATGCTAATTTTAGCTCTAACACTGATGATCCACCTACAAATGTGAACTGACGTTCAAAAATAAAACATTTGAAAACGGACCATTTTCCACATTTCTGAAGCATGACGTAATGGGGGGGTGTTATCTCTTTTGTCGAAAATCAGCCGTTTTTGCTCGAACATTAAATGCCTCCAAATGGTATTTAATTAACTTCCCGGGGTGAAGAAACCCTTTTTGAGAACTCAGAGTGAGTAAATTGGCCATTTTCATGCACTTTTAACCATTCCATAAATCTTGTGTTTTGGGCCCCTGGAAGCATGAAAATCACTTTAAACATGCTAATTTTAGCTCTAACACTGATGATCCACCTACAAATGTGAACTGACGTTCAAAAATAAAACATTTGAAAACGGACCATTTTCCACATTTCTGAAGCATGACGTAATGGGGGGGTGTTATCTCTTTTGTCGAAAATCAGCCGTTTTTGCTCGAACATTAAATGCCTCCAAATGGTATTTAATTAACTTCCCGGGGTGAAGAAACCCTTTTTGAGAACTCAGAGTGAGTAAATTGGCCATTTTCATGCACTTTTAACCATTCCATAAATCTTGTGTTTTGGGCCCCTGGAAGCATGAAAATCACTTTAAACATGCTAATTTTAGCTCTAACACTGATGATCCACCTACAAATGTGAACTGACGTTCAAAAATAAAACATTTGAAAACGGACCATTTTCCACATTTCTGAAGCATGACGTAATGCGGGGGTGTTATCTCTTTTGTCGAAAATCAGCCGTTTTTGCTCGAACATTAAATGCCTCCAAATGGTATTTAATTAACTTCCCGAGCCCCTGGAAGCATGAAAATCACTTTAAACATGCTAATTTTAGCTCTAACACTGATGATCCACCTACAAATGTGAACTGACGTTCAAAAATAAAACATTTGAAAACGGACCATTTTCCACATTTCTGAAGCATGACGTAATGGGGGGGTGTTATCTCTTTTGTCGAAAATCAGCCGTTTTTGCTCGAACATTAAATGCCTCCAAATGGTATTTAATTAACTTCCCGAGCCCCTGGAAGCATGAAAATCACTTTAAACATGCTAATTTTAGCTCTAACACTGATGATCCACCTACAAATGTGAACTGACGTTCAAAAATAAAACATTTGAAAACGGACCATTTTCCACATTTCTGAAGCATGACGTAATGGGGGGGTGTTATCTCTTTTGTCGAAAATCAGCCGTTTTTGCTCGAACATTAAATGCCTCCAAATGGTATTTAATTAACTTCCCGAGCCCCTGGAAGCATGAAAATCACTTTAAACATGCTAATTTTAGCTCTAACACTGATGATCCACCTACAAATGTGAACTGACGTTCAAAAATAAAACATTTGAAAACGGACCATTTTCCACATTTCTGAAGCATGACGTAATGGGGGGGTGTTATCTCTTTTGTCGAAAATCAGCCGTTTTTGCTCGAACATTAAATGCCTCCAAATGGTATTTAATTAACTTCCCGAGCCCCTGGAAGCATGAAAATCACTTTAAACATGCTAATTTTAGCTCTAACACTGATGATCCACCTACAAATGTGAACTGACGTTCAAAAATAAAACATTTGAAAACGGACCATTTTCCACATTTCTGAAGCATGACGTAATGGGGGGGTGTTATCTCTTTTGTCGAAAATCAGCCGTTTTTGCTCGAACATTAAATGCCTCCAAATGGTATTTAATTAACTTCCCGAGCCCCTGGAAGCATGAAAATCACTTTAAACATGCTAATTTTAGCTCTAACACTGATGATCCACCTACAAATGTGAACTGACGTTCAAAAATAAAACATTTGAAAACGGACCATTTTCCACATTTCTGAAGCATGACGTAATGGGGGGGTGTTATCTCTTTTGTCGAAAATCAGCCGTTTTTGCTCGAACATTAAATGCCTCCAAATGGTATTTAATTAACTTCCCGGGGTGAAGAAACCCTTTTTGAGAACTCAGAGTGAGTAAATTGGCCATTTTCATGCACTTTTAACCATTCCATAAATCTTGTGTTTTGGGCCCCTGGAAGCATGAAAATCACTTTAAACATGCTAATTTTAGCTCTAACACTGATGATCCACCTACAAATGTGAACTGACGTTCAAAAATAAAACATTTGAAAACGGACCATTTTCCACATTTCTGAAGCATGACGTAATGGGGGGGTGTTATCTCTTTTGTCGAAAATCAGCCGTTTTTGCTCGAACATTAAATGCCTCCAAATGGTATTTAATTAACTTCCCGAGCCCCTGGAAGCATGAAAATCACTTTAAACATGCTAATTTTAGCTCTAACACTGATGATCCACCTACAAATGTGAACTGACGTTCAAAAATAAAACATTTGAAAACGGACCATTTTCCACATTTCTGAAGCATGACGTAATGGGGGGGTGTTATCTCTTTTGTCGAAAATCAGCCGTTTTTGCTCGAACATTAAATGCCTCCAAATGGTATTTAATTAACTTCCCGAGCCCCTGGAAGCATGAAAATCACTTTAAACATGCTAATTTTAGCTCTAACACTGATGATCCACCTACAAATGTGAACTGACGTTCAAAAATAAAACATTTGAAAACGGACCATTTTCCACATTTCTGAAGCATGACGTAATGGGGGGGTGTTATCTCTTTTGTCGAAAATCAGCCGTTTTTGCTCGAACATTAAATGCCTCCAAATGGTATTTAATTAACTTCCCGAGCCCCTGGAAGCATGAAAATCACTTTAAACATGCTAATTGTAGCTCTAACACTGATGATCCACCTACAAATGTGAACTGACGTTCAAAAATAAAACATTTGAAAACTGACCATTTTCCACATTTCTGAAGCATGACGTAATGGGGGGGTGTTATCTCTTTTGACGAAAATCAGCCGTTTTTGCTCGAACATTAAATGCCTCCAAATGGTACTTAATTAACTTCCCGAGCCCCTGGAAGCATGAAAATCACTTTAAACATGCTAATTTTAGCTCTAACACTGATGATCCACCTACAAATGTGAACTGACGTTCAAAAATAAAACATTTGAAAACGGACCATTTTCCACATTTCTGAAGCATGACGTAATGGGGGGGTGTTATCTCTTTTGTCGAAAATCAGCCGTTTTTGCTCGAACATTAAATGCCTCCAAATGGTATTTAATTAACTTCCCGAGCCCCTGGAAGCATGAAAATCACTTTAAACATGCTAATTTTAGCTCTAACACTGATGATCCACCTACAAATGTGAACTGACGTTCAAAAATAAAACATTTGAAAACGGACCATTTTCCACATTTCTGAAGCATGACGTAATGGGGGGGTGTTATCTCTTTTGTCGAAAATCAGCCGTTTTTGCTCGAACATTAAATGCCTCCAAATGGTATTTAATTAACTTCCCGAGCCCCTGGAAGCATGAAAATCACTTTAAACATGCTAATTTTAGCTCTAACACTGATGATCCACCTACAAATGTGAACTGACGTTCAAAAATAAAACATTTGAAAACGGACCATTTTCCACATTTCTGAAGCATGACGTAATGGGGGGGTGTTATCTCTTTTGTCGAAAATCAGCCGTTTTTGCTCGAACATTAAATGCCTCCAAATGGTATTTAATTAACTTCCCGGGGTGAAGAAACCCTTTTTGAGAACTCAGAGTGAGTAAATTGGCCATTTTCATGCACTTTTAACCATTCCATAAATCTTGTGTTTTGGGCCCCTGGAAGCATGAAAATCACTTTAAACATGCTAATTTTAGCTCTAACACTGATGATCCACCTACAAATGTGAACTGACGTTCAAAAATAAAACATTTGAAAACGGACCATTTTCCACATTTCTGAAGCATGACGTAATGGGGGGGTGTTATCTCTTTTGTCGAAAATCAGCCGTTTTTGCTCGAACATTAAATGCCTCCAAATGGTATTTAATTAACTTCCCGGGGTGAAGAAACCCTTTTTGAGAACTCAGAGTGAGTAAATTGGCCATTTTCATGCACTTTTAACCATTCCATAAATCTTGTGTTTTGGGCCCCTGGAAGCATGAAAATCACTTTAAACATGCTAATTTTAGCTCTAACACTGATGATCCACCTACAAATGTGAACTGACGTTCAAAAATAAAACATTTGAAAACGGACCATTTTCCACATTTCTGAAGCATGACGTAATGGGGGGGTGTTATCTCTTTTGTCGAAAATCAGCCGTTTTTGCTCGAACATTAAATGCCTCCAAATGGTATTTAATTAACTTCCCGAGCCCCTGGAAGCATGAAAATCACTTTAAACATGCTAATTTTAGCTCTAACACTGATGATCCACCTACAAATGTGAACTGACGTTCAAAAATAAAACATTTGAAAACGGACCATTTTCCACATTTCTGAAGCATGACGTAATGGGGGGGTGTTATCTCTTTTGTCGAAAATCAGCCGTTTTTGCTCGAACATTAAATGCCTCCAAATGGTATTTAATTAACTTCCCGGGGTGAAGAAACCCTTTTTGAGAACTCAGAGTGAGTAAATTGGCCATTTTCATGCACTTTTAACCATTCCATAAATCTTGTGTTTTGGGCCCCTGGAAGCATGAAAATCACGTTAAACATGCTCATTTTAGCTCTAACACTGATGATCCACCTACAAATGTGAACTGACGTTCAAAAATAAAACATTTGAAAACGGACCATTTTCCACATTTCTGAAGCATGACGTAATGGGGGGGTGTTATCTCTTTTGTCGAAAATCAGCCGTTTTTGCTCGAACATTAAATGCCTCCAAATGGTATTTAATTAACTTCCCGAGCCCCTGGAAGCATGAAAATCACTTTAAACATGCTAATTTTAGCTCTAACACTGATGATCCACCTACAAATGTGAACTGACGTTCAAAAATAAAACATTTGAAAACGGACCATTTTCCACATTTCTGAAGCATGACGTAATGGGGGGGTGTTATCTCTTTTGTCGAAAATCAGCCGTTTTTGCTCGAACATTAAATGCCTCCAAATGGTATTTAATTAACTTCCCGGGGTGAAGAAACCCTTTTTGAGAACTCAGAGTGAGTAAATTGGCCATTTTCATGCACTTTTAACCATTCCATAAATCTTGTGTTTTGGGCCCCTGGAAGCATGAAAATCACTTTAAACATGCTAATTTTAGCTCTAACACTGATGATCCACCTACAAATGTGAACTGACGTTCAAAAATAAAACATTTGAAAACGGACCATTTTCCACATTTCTGAAGCATGACGTAATGGGGGGGTGTTATCTCTTTTGTCGAAAATCAGCCGTTTTTGCTCGAACATTAAATGCCTCCAAATGGTATTTAATTAACTTCCCGAGCCCCTGGAAGCATGAAAATCACTTTAAACATGCTAATTTTAGCTCTAACACTGATGATCCACCTACAAATGTGAACTGACGTTCAAAAATAAAACATTTGAAAACGGACCATTTTCCACATTTCTGAAGCATGACGTAATGGGGGGGTGTTATCTCTTTTGTCGAAAATCAGCCGTTTTTGCTCGAACATTAAATGCCTCCAAATGGTATTTAATTAACTTCCCGGGGTGAAGAAACCCTTTTTGAGAACTCAGAGTGAGTAAATTGGCCATTTTCATGCACTTTTAACCATTCCATAAATCTTGTGTTTTGGGCCCCTGGAAGCATGAAAATCACTTTAAACATGCTAATTTTAGCTCTAACACTGATGATCCACCTACAAATGTGAACTGACGTTCAAAAATAAAACATTTGAAAACGGACCATTTTCCACATTTCTGAAGCATGACGTAATGGGGGGGTGTTATCTCTTTTGTCGAAAATCAGCCGTTTTTGCTCGAACATTAAATGCCTCCAAATGGTATTTAATTAACTTCCCGAGCCCCTGGAAGCATGAAAATCACTTTAAACATGCTAATTTTAGCTCTAACACTGATGATCCACCTACAAATGTGAACTGACGTTCAAAAATAAAACATTTGAAAACGGACCATTTTCCACATTTCTGAAGCATGACGTAATGGGGGGGTGTTATCTCTTTTGTCGAAAATCAGCCGTTTTTGCTCGAACATTAAATGCCTCCAAATGGTATTTAATTAACTTCCCGGGGTGAAGAAACCCTTTTTGAGAACTCAGAGTGAGTAAATTGGCCATTTTCATGCACTTTTAACCATTCCATAAATCTTGTGTTTTGGGCCCCTGGAAGCATGAAAATCACTTTAAACATGCTAATTTTAGCTCTAACACTGATGATCCACCTACAAATGTGAACTGACGTTCAAAAATAAAACATTTGAAAACGGACCATTTTCCACATTTCTGAAGCATGACGTAATGGGGGGGTGTTATCTCTTTTGTCGAAAATCAGCCGTTTTTGCTCGAACATTAAATGCCTCCAAATGGTATTTAATTAACTTCCCGAGCCCCTGGAAGCATGAAAATCACTTTAAACATGCTAATTTTAGCTCTAACACTGATGATCCACCTACAAATGTGAACTGACGTTCAAAAATAAAACATTTGAAAACGGACCATTTTCCACATTTCTGAAGCATGACGTAATGGGGGGGTGTTATCTCTTTTGTCGAAAATCAGCCGTTTTTGCTCGAACATTAAATGCCTCCAAATGGTATTTAATTAACTTCCCGGGGTGAAGAAACCCTTTTTGAGAACTCAGAGTGAGTAAATTGGCCATTTTCATGCACTTTTAACCATTCCATAAATCTTGTGTTTTGGGCCCCTGGAAGCATGAAAATCACTTTAAACATGCTAATTTTAGCTCTAACACTGATGATCCACCTACAAATGTGAACTGACGTTCAAAAATAAAACATTTGAAAACGGACCATTTTCCACATTTCTGAAGCATGACGTAATGGGGGGGTGTTATCTCTTTTGTCGAAAATCAGCCGTTTTTGCTCGAACATTAAATGCCTCCAAATGGTATTTAATTAACTTCCCGGGGTGAAGAAACCCTTTTTGAGAACTCAGAGTGAGTAAATTGGCCATTTTCATGCACTTTTAACCATTCCATAAATCTTGTGTTTTGGGCCCCTGGAAGCATGAAAATCACTTTAAACATGCTAATTTTAGCTCTAACACTGATGATCCACCTACAAATGTGAACTGACGTTCAAAAATAAAACATTTGAAAACGGACCATTTTCCACATTTCTGAAGCATGACGTAATGGGGGGGTGTTATCTCTTTTGTCGAAAATCAGCCGTTTTTGCTCGAACATTAAATGCCTCCAAATGGTATTTAATTAACTTCCCGAGCCCCTGGAAGCATGAAAATCACTTTAAACATGCTAATTTTAGCTCTAACACTGATGATCCACCTACAAATGTGAACTGACGTTCAAAAATAAAACATTTGAAAACGGACCATTTTCCACATTTCTGAAGCATGACGTAATGGGGGGGTGTTATCTCTTTTGTCGAAAATCAGCCGTTTTTGCTCGAACATTAAATGCCTCCAAATGGTATTTAATTAACTTCCCGAGCCCCTGGAAGCATGAAAATCACTTTAAACATGCTAATTTTAGCTCTAACACTGATGATCCACCTACAAATGTGAACTGACGTTCAAAAATAAAACATTTGAAAACGGACCATTTTCCACATTTCTGAAGCATGACGTAATGGGGGGGTGTTATCTCTTTTGTCGAAAATCAGCCGTTTTTGCTCGAACATTAAATGCCTCCAAATGGTATTTAATTAACTTCCCGAGCCCCTGGAAGCATGAAAATCACTTTAAACATGCTAATTTTAGCTCTAACACTGATGATCCACCTACAAATGTGAACTGACGTTCAAAAATAAAACATTTGAAAACGGACCATTTTCCACATTTCTGAAGCATGACGTAATGGGGGGGTGTTATCTCTTTTGTCGAAAATCAGCCGTTTTTGCTCGAACATTAAATGCCTCCAAATGGTATTTAATTAACTTCCCGAGCCCCTGGAAGCATGAAAATCACTTTAAACATGCTAATTTTAGCTCTAACACTGATGATCCACCTACAAATGTGAACTGACGTTCAAAAATAAAACATTTGAAAACGGACCATTTTCCACATTTCTGAAGCATGACGTAATGTGGGGGTGTTATCTCTTTTGTCGAAAATCAGCCGTTTTTGCTCGAACATTAAATGCCTCCAAATGGTATTTAATTAACTTCCCGAGCCCCTGGAAGCATGAAAATCACTTTAAACATGCTAATTTTAGCTCTAACACTGATGATCCACCTACAAATGTGAACTGACGTTCAAAAATAAAACATTTGAAAACGGACCATTTTCCACATTTCTGAAGCATGACGTAATGGGGGGGTGTTATCTCTTTTGTCGAAAATCAGCCGTTTTTGCTCGAACATTAAATGCCTCCAAATGGTATTTAATTAACTTCCCGAGCCCCTGGAAGCATGAAAATCACTTTAAACATGCTAATTTTAGCTCTAACACTGATGATCCACCTACAAATGTGAACTGACGTTCAAAAATAAAACATTTGAAAACGGACCATTTTCCACATTTCTGAAGCATGACGTAATGGGGGGGTGTTATCTCTTTTGTCGAAAATCAGCCGTTTTTGCTCGAACATTAAATGCCTCCAAATGGTATTTAATTAACTTCCCGGGGTGAAGAAACCCTTTTTGAGAACTCAGAGTGAGTAAATTGGCCATTTTCATGCACTTTTAACCATTCCATAAATCTTGTGT
This sequence comes from Lissotriton vulgaris, assembly GCF_964263255.1. Lineage (NCBI taxonomy): Eukaryota > Metazoa > Chordata > Amphibia > Caudata > Salamandridae > Lissotriton > Lissotriton vulgaris. The sequence continues at coordinate 7,204 of NW_028244279.1, read as the reverse complement.
TTTGGGCCCCTGGAAGCATGAAAATCACTTTAAACATGCTAATTTTAGCTCTAACACTGATGATCCACCTACAAATGTGAACTGACGTTCAAAAATAAAACATTTGAAAACGGACCATTTTCCACATTTCTGAAGCATGACGTAATGGGGGGGTGTTATCTCTTTTGTCGAAAATCAGCCGTTTTTGCTCGAACATTAAATGCCTCCAAATGGTATTTAATTAACTTCCCGAGCCCCTGGAAGCATGAAAATCACTTTAAACATGCTAATTTTAGCTCTAACACTGATGATCCACCTACAAATGTGAACTGACGTTCAAAAATAAAACATTTGAAAACGGACCATTTTCCACATTTCTGAAGCATGACGTAATGGGGGGGTGTTATCTCTTTTGTCGAAAATCAGCCGTTTTTGCTCGAACATTAAATGCCTCCAAATGGTATTTAATTAACTTCCCGGGGTGAAGAAACCCTTTTTGAGAACTCAGAGTGAGTAAATTGGCCATTTTCATGCACTTTTAACCATTCCATAAATCTTGTGTTTTGGGCCCCTGGAAGCATGAAAATCACTTTAAACATGCTAATTTTAGCTCTAACACTGATGATCCACCTACAAATGTGAACTGACGTTCAAAAATAAAACATTTGAAAACGGACCATTTTCCACATTTCTGAAGCATGACGTAATGGGGGGGTGTTATCTCTTTTGTCGAAAATCAGCCGTTTTTGCTCGAACATTAAATGCCTCCAAATGGTATTTAATTAACTTCCCGAGCCCCTGGAAGCATGAAAATCACTTTAAACATGCTAATTTTAGCTCTAACACTGATGATCCACCTACAAATGTGAACTGACGTTCAAAAATAAAACATTTGAAAACGGACCATTTTCCACATTTCTGAAGCATGACGTAATGGGGGGGTGTTATCTCTTTTGTCGAAAATCAGCCGTTTTTGCTCGAACATTAAATGCCTCCAAATGGTATTTAATTAACTTCCCGAGCCCCTGGAAGCATGAAAATCACTTTAAACATGCTAATTTTAGCTCTAACACTGATGATCCACCTACAAATGTGAACTGACGTTCAAAAATAAAACATTTGAAAACGGACCATTTTCCACATTTCTGAAGCATGACGTAATGGGGGGGTGTTATCTCTTTTGTCGAAAATCAGCCGTTTTTGCTCGAACATTAAATGCCTCCAAATGGTATTTAATTAACTTCCCGAGCCCCTGGAAGCATGAAAATCACTTTAAACATGCTAATTTTAGCTCTAACACTGATGATCCACCTACAAATGTGAACTGACGTTCAAAAATAAAACATTTGAAAACGGACCATTTTCCACATTTCTGAAGCATGACGTAATGGGGGGGTGTTATCTCTTTTGTCGAAAATCAGCCGTTTTTGCTCGAACATTAAATGCCTCCAAATGGTATTTAATTAACTTCCCGAGCCCCTGGAAGCATGAAAATCACTTTAAACATGCTAATTTTAGCTCTAACACTGATGATCCACCTACAAATGTGAACTGACGTTCAAAAATAAAACATTTGAAAACGGACCATTTTCCACATTTCTGAAGCATGACGTAATGGGGGGGTGTTATCTCTTTTGTCGAAAATCAGCCGTTTTTTCTCGAACATTAAATGCCTCCAAATGGTATTTAATTAACTTCCCGGGGTGAAGAAACCCTTTTTGAGAACTCAGAGTGAGTAAATTGGCAATTTTCATGCACTTTTAACCATTCCATAAATCTTGTGTTTTGGGCCCCTGGAAGCATGAAAATCACTTTAAACATGCTAATTTTAGCTCTAACACTGATGATCCACCTACAAATGTGAACTGACGTTCAAAAATAAAACATTTGAAAACGGACCATTTTCCACATTTCTGAAGCATGACGTAATGGGGGGGTGTTATCTCTTTTGTCGAAAATCAGCCGTTTTTGCTCGAACATTAAATGCCTCCAAATGGTATTTAATTAACTTCCCGGGGTGAAGAAACCCTTTTTGAGAACTCAGAGTGAGTAAATTGGCCATTTTCATGCACTTTTAACCATTCCATAAATCTTGTGTTTTGGGCCCCTGGAAGCATGAAAATCACTTTAAACATGCTAATTTTAGCTCTAACACTGATGATCCACCTACAAATGTGAACTGACGTTCAAAAATAAAACATTTGAAAACGGACCATTTTCCACATTTCTGAAGCATGACGTAATGGGGGGGTGTTATCTCTTTTGTCGAAAATCAGCCGTTTTTGCTCGAACATTAAATGCCTCCAAATGGTATTTAATTAACTTCCCGAGCCCCTGGAAGCATGAAAATCACTTTAAACATGCTAATTTTAGCTCTAACACTGATGATCCACCTACAAATGTGAACTGACGTTCAAAAATAAAACATTTGAAAACGGACCATTTTCCACATTTCTGAAGCATGACGTAATGGGGGGGTGTTATCTCTTTTGTCGAAAATCAGCCGTTTTTGCTCGAACATTAAATGCCTCCAAATGGTATTTAATTAACTTCCCGGGGTGAAGAAACCCTTTTTGAGAACTCAGAGTGAGTAAATTGGCCATTTTCATGCACTTTTAACCATTCCATAAATCTTGTGTTTTGGGCCCCTGGAAGCATGAAAATCACGTTAAACATGCTAATTTTAGCTCTAACACTGATGATCCACCTACAAATGTGAACTGACGTTCAAAAATAAAACATTTGAAAATGGACCATTTTCCACATTTCTGAAGCATGACGTAATGGGGGGGTGTTATCTCTTTTGTCGAAAATCAGCCATTTTTGCTCGAACATTAAATGCCTCCAAATGGTATTTAATTAACTTCCCGAGCCCCTGGAAGCATGAAAATCACTTTAAACATGCTAATTTTAGCTCTAACACTGATGATCCACCTACAAATGTGAACTGACGTTCAAAAATAAAACATTTGAAAACGGACCATTTTCCACATTTCTGAAGCATGACGTAATGGGGGGGTGTTATCTCTTTTGTCGAAAATCAGCCGTTTTTGCTCGAACATTAAATGCCTCCAAATGGTATTTAATTAACTTCCCGGGGTGAAGAAACCCTTTTTGAGAACTCAGAGTGAGTAAATTGGCCATTTTCATGCACTTTTAACCATTCCATAAATCTTGTGTTTTGGGCCCCTGGAAGCATGAAAATCACTTTAAACATGCTAATTTTAGCTCTAACACTGATGATCCACCTACAAATGTGAACTGACGTTCAAAAATAAAACATTTGAAAACGGACCATTTTCCACATTTCTGAAGCATGACGTAATGGGGGGGTGTTATCTCTTTTGTCGAAAATCAGCCGTTTTTGCTCGAACATTAAATGCCTCCAAATGGTATTTAATTAACTTCCCGAGCCCCTGGAAGCATGAAAATCACTTTAAACATGCTAATTTTAGCTCTAACACTGATGATCCACCTACAAATGTGAACTGACGTTCAAAAATAAAACATTTGAAAACGGACCATTTTCCACATTTCTGAAGCATGACGTAATGGGGGGTGTTATCTCTTTTGTCGAAAATCAGCCGTTTTTGCTCGAACATTAAATGCCTCCAAATGGTATTTAATTAACTTCCCGGGGTGAAGAAACCCTTTTTGAGAACTCAGAGTGAGTAAATTGGCCATTTTCATGCACTTTTAACCATTCCATAAATCTTGTGTTTTGGGCCCCTGGAAGCATGAAAATCACTTTAAACATGCTAATTTTAGCTCTAACACTGATGATCCACCTACAAATGTGAACTGACGTTCAAAAATAAAACATTTGAAAACGGACCATTTTCCACATTTCTGAAGCATGACGTAATGGGGGGGTGTTATCTCTTTTGTCGAAAATCAGCCGTTTTTGCTCGAACATTAAATGCCTCCAAATGGTATTTAATTAACTTCCCGAGCCCCTGGAAGCATGAAAATCACTTTAAACATGCTAATTTTAGCTCTAACACTGATGATCCACCTACAAATGTGAACTGACGTTCAAAAATAAAACATTTGAAAACGGACCATTTTCCACATTTCTGAAGCATGACGTAATGGGGGGGTGTTATCTCTTTTGTCGAAAATCAGCCGTTTTTGCTCGAACATTAAATGCCTCCAAATGGTATTTAATTAACTTCCCGGGGTGAAGAAACCCTTTTTGAGAACTCAGAGTGAGTAAATTGGCCATTTTCATGCACTTTTAACCATTCCATAAATCTTGTGTTTTGGGCCCCTGGAAGCATGAAAATCACTTTAAACATGCTAATTTTAGCTCTAACACTGATGATCCACCTACAAATGTGAACTGACGTTCAAAAATAAAACATTTGAAAACGGACCATTTTCCACATTTCTGAAGCATGACGTAATGGGGGGGTGTTATCTCTTTTGTCGAAAATCAGCCGTTTTTGCTCGAACATTAAATGCCTCCAAATGGTATTTAATTAACTTCCCGGGGTGAAGAAACCCTTTTTGAGAACTCAGAGTGAGTAAATTGGCCATTTTCATGCACTTTTAACCATTCCATAAATCTTGTGTTTTGGGCCCCTGGAAGCATGAAAATCACTTTAAACATGCTAATTTTAGCTCTAACACTGATGATCCACCTACAAATGTGAACTGACGTTCAAAAATAAAACATTTGAAAACGGACCATTTTCCACATTTCTGAAGCATGACGTAATGGGGGGGTGTTATCTCTTTTGTCGAAAATCAGCCGTTTTTGCTCGAACATTAAATGCCTCCAAATGGTATTTAATTAACTTCCCGGGGTGAAGAAACCCTTTTTGAGAACTCAGAGTGAGTAAATTGGCCATTTTCATGCACTTTTAACCATTCCATAAATCTTGTGTTTTGGGCCCCTGGAAGCATGAAAATCACTTTAAACATGCTAATTTTAGCTCTAACACTGATGATCCACCTACAAATGTGAACTGACGTTCAAAAATAAAACATTTGAAAACGGACCATTTTCCACATTTCTGAAGCATGACGTAATGGGGGGGTGTTATCTCTTTTGTCGAAAATCAGCCGTTTTTGCTCGAACATTAAATGCCTCCAAATGGTATTTAATTAACTTCCCGGGGTGAAGAAACCCTTTTTGAGAACTCAGAGTGAGTAAATTGGCCATTTTCATGCACTTTTAACCATTCCATAAATCTTGTGTTTTGGGCCCCTGGAAGCATGAAAATCACTTTAAACATGCTAATTTTAGCTCTAACACTGATGATCCACCTACAAATGTGAACTGACGTTCAAAAATAAAACATTTGAAAACGGACCATTTTCCACATTTCTGAAGCATGACGTAATGGGGGGGTGTTATCTCTTTTGTCGAAAATCAGCCGTTTTTGCTCGAACATTAAATGCCTCCAAATGGTATTTAATTAACTTCCCGAGCCCCTGGAAGCATGAAAATCACTTTAAACATGCTAATTTTAGCTCTAACACTGATGATCCACCTACAAATGTGAACTGACGTTCAAAAATAAAACATTTGAAAACGGACCATTTTCCACATTTCTGAAGCATGACGTAATGGGGGGGTGTTATCTCTTTTGTCGAAAATCAGCCGTTTTTGCTCGAACATTAAATGCCTCCAAATGGTATTTAATTAACTTCCCGAGCCCCTGGAAGCATGAAAATCACTTTAAACATGCTAATTTTAGCTCTAACACTGATGATCCACCTACAAATGTGAACTGACGTTCAAAAATAAAACATTTGAAAACGGACCATTTTCCACATTTCTGAAGCATGACGTAATGGGGGGGTGTTATCTCTTTTGTCGAAAATCAGCCGTTTTTGCTCGAACATTAAATGCCTCCAAATGGTATTTAATTAACCCTGGAAGCATGAAAATCACTTTAAACATGCTAATTTTAGCTCTAACACTGATGATCCACCTACAAATGTGAACTGACGTTCAAAAATAAAACATTTGAAAACGGACCATTTTCCACATTTCTGAAGCATGACGTAATGGGGGGGTGTTATCTCTTTTGTCGAAAATCAGCCGTTTTTGCTCGAACATTAAATGCCTCCAAATGGTATTTAATTAACTTCCCGAGCCCCTGGAAGCATGAAATCACTTTAAACATGCTAATTTTAGCTCTAACACTGATGATCCACCTACAAATGTGAACTGACGTTCAAAAATAAAACATTTGAAAACGGACCATTTTCCACATTTCTGAAGCATGACGTAATGGGGGGGTGTTATCTCTTTTGTCGAAAATCAGCCGTTTTTGCTCGAACATTAAATGCCTCCAATGGTATTTAATTAACTTCCCGAGCCCTGGAAGCATGAAAATCACTTTAAACATGCTAATTTTAGCTCTAACACTGATGATCCACCTACAAATGTGAACTGACGTTCAAAAATAAAACATTTGAAAACGGACCATTTTCCACATTTCTGAAGCATGACGTAATGGGGGGGTGTTATCTCTTTTGTCGAAAATCAGCCGTTTTTTGCTCGAACATTAAATGCCTCCAAATGGTATTTAATTAACTTCCGAGCCCTGGAAGCATGAAAATCACTTTAAACATGCTAATTTTAGCTCTAACACTGATGATCCACCTACAAATGTGAACTGACGTTCAAAAATAAAACATTTGAAAACGGACCATTTTCCACATTTCTGAAGCATGACGTAATGGGGGGTGTTATCTCTTTTGTCGAAAATCAGCCGTTTTTGCTCGAACATTAAATGCCTCCAAATGGTATTTAATTAACTTCCCGAGCCCCTGGAAGCATGAAAATCACTTTAAACATGCTAATTTTAGCTCTAACACTGATGATCCACCTACAAATGTGAACTGACGTTCAAAAATAAAACATTTGAAAACGGACCATTTTCCACATTTCTGAAGCATGACGTAATGGGGGGGTGTTATCTCTTTTGTCGAAAATCAGCCGTTTTTGCTCGAAACATTAAATGCCTCCAAATGGTATTTAATTAACTTCCCGTAGTGAAGAAACCCTTTTTGAGAACTCAGAGTGAGTAAATTGGCCATTTTCATGCACTTTTAACCATTCCATAAATCTTGTGTTTTGGGCCCCTGGAAGCATGAAAATCACTTTAAACATGCTAATTTTAGCTCTAACACTGATGATCCACCTACAAATGTGAACTGACGTTCAAAAATAAAACATTTGAAAACGGACCATTTTCCACATTTCTGA